>NC_053451.1:106049440-106086940 GCF_015227805.2 Hirundo rustica | reverse complement strand
TGGATGAGGGTCAAGCTCCAGCTTAACTAGTCCTTATTTAAACTGTGTTCAGTTGAAATTAACGTTTACTCCTCAAGGAGCCCTAATAGTCAGCCGAATTAATTAATTTTCCTTCTTAAAAAAACAAACAGCTGATTTCACAGCCTAAAAAGCCATTTTGTTTTAATACTTTGTAGGCATCTCAATCCTTACTTTTACATTTTCTTCCTAGAAAGCTTGCCTCACATTAAGTATTTTCTGGGAAGCTGAATAATAAGGTTGAGAGCTGCAAAAATAAGGGTGAGTTTTTTTCCATTCAAGAGTCAGTTCCCTTCATCTTCCTTGGCTGCAAAAAACATTAGGTCTGAAATTGCTGCACTGAGTATGCCTCCTGTACTGTTTCCTGTAGGTGGCTCTTTAGTGAGGAATTCCACAGCATTTAACCAAGTGCATGTGACAATTTTCGAAGTTGTATCTCCAAAATACAGACCAAGAAAAGAGAAAAACTTTGTGCCATGTGTATAAATAGCTACAAAACCCCATCCCAATGGATTCAAGTTTCTCTCCCATCAGCAAAAATATTAAATGCAGAAATACACTGTGACCAAATTCCAGAGGTTTCTATTTCCTCCTGTTCTTAACTCATCTAACTGGCTTTCTGCATTAGCTACATGTAAGACTTGACTTCAGTGGACACACTTCCTACAGGTCTTTCTGAGAAATCATTTACACACAGAGACTATGCAAATGCATATAACTGAATTCTGCAAGTTTCCTCGTAGGCAGGTGTGTTGATGTGTAATCAAAAAACAAGGAAACTTGCACAACAACCCCTGAAAAACTGAAATTCTACTTTCAAAAGGAAAGAGAAAAACCAAAAGAAAAAAAGGGGATCCTTTAAATTTATATATAATTACCTTAAGTATTAAGTGTCTCTCATGGAGTTACATTCCATTTTTATCTTGAGAACTCATCTAGTGCTCACCTTGCTTTTTAAATCACTATTATTAAGGTTACCTACATAATAAATGGTGTGTGTGTCTGTATCACTTAGGTGCTTTGCACTTTAACTTTTCAATCATGTTGCCTGGTGGACAGGGTTTCACTCCCCTGAGGGAGATGGTCCTGCTTTTTTCCCCCTGAACTCCGTTCTTCACTTTTGCAGTCATTCCGTTTCCATAACAAACCATTCAAAGGTATTCTCTTTCACGAGGTATTTACCCAGCATGGACACAGCTCTGACAAAAAACACTGGAGTGAACAGTTCCCCTGACTCACGGGTATTAGTCTTAGCAGGAACAACTCTAAGTGACCCATTTGCAACACCAAGAGGCTCCCTTGACAGAAAAATCTAAGAGCTTGCAACATTTGTACTGTTAAAGCAGAGAACCCTCAATGCCTAAAATGCCACCAGTAGGGAAATGCCCACCTTGAAGAAGGGACACTAAAAACACCTAATTGTGACAAGTGTGCACTTCCACACTGCCACCTATTGGGAGATTTTAAAGAGCTTCGTAAATATTAGCAAATTCTAGTGGAAGGTGTTCCCATGAGACAGACACCACTCCTGTCCCACAGAAAAAGAACAACTTGTGGATCAAGGGGAAGAATTTTAAAGGTGTACCACCAGTGCTGCCTACCTAATGCCTAATTATATTTCCTCACCTTCACCATGGACCACCTCAGTGCAACCACACTTACCAGGCTACAAATACTAAGTCCTTTTTGAAAGCTGGGTATGTTATTTAGATGCCTAAAGGCTGGAATTCACAGCTGAATCAGCTCTTCCACTGTCCCACGAGAGTTGCTGGGGACTGTAATCTGCAGTGGTGCTACCTAGTGACAGAAGGCTGCTTCCCTGTTAGAAATGACCAGAACATAATACAGCATAACATACATTTTTCAGGGATGCAAGCAAGTGAAATAAGTATTCAGGCTGTGTGGGTATTGTATGATTCATTAAAAAAAAAAAAAAAAAAAAGACTCAGCCAGAGGCAAGCAAAATATCCTCGCTCTTTTAATTCCCACCACCCATAAATAACCTTCCTGTTTGTGTTTTATTGGAAAACAACTGATTTAAAAGTCACCTAGTGCTATAATCCCTGCTTCACAACTGCCATCTGTCCTGCAGCGGGAGAACAGACCCTTTCATTCACAAGCAAAGCCAGCAGAATAAAGAGGAAGAGGAGGAGTTGAAGGGGAAGAGAGTGAGAAAGCAGATAAATTCCGTTTGTGCTATTAAAAAAAACCAGAAAAGTGAACTCAGTGGTTGAAAAGTGAAGATAAAAAGATGAAAACAGTAATCTTGCTACAGAAACCAGAGAATTATGTTCTTGCTCTACCCCTCTTTTTTCTTTTTTTTGTTTTTTTTTTCTTTCACACCGTACAAACTGTAGCACCCTGAACAACTCACTCCCCTGCTATTTCCAGCACTTTAGAGAAACTTTTCAACATTTCTGTTCGACACATATTTTCAACAGTGAGGTGAAAACAATAAGTAAACAGGTAGTGAAGGGCTATTTAGAGAGCTGGTCAGTCACAGTAATAATAACAACGCAAAAAGAAAAAACCCCACACAGCACAGAACATCTATCCTATGCGCTGTAGCCACAGACAACACATGACCTCTGACAAACAGTTTTCAGAGTAATTTTAATGCTACTCTGGATTTAACTTGACTAACTGGTAGCAATTGAGCACATCTTTTTTTGTGGCAGCAGTTATCTAAAATGCTACAATAACAGCATCAAAAGTAGAATGGTGGAAGATTGGTTTTCCATTGTGCTGCTGAACTGGCATAATGCCCACTTTAAAAGCAATTCGCTGCTCATCACTGAAATCTGGCAGACACGACACTAAATGCCTGGAGGAAAAAAAAAAAAGGGTCTTGAGAAGGGGGAACCACTCCAACCACCAAGCAAAGAAATAGGAGACTAAAAAAAAAAAAAAAAAAAAAAAAGGGAAGAAAGAAAGCAAAGAATGATAAAGAATGATGAATCTATGTAAGAAGAGGAAATTGCAAAAATAAAAAGTTTAGCACTGCATGCAGACTCAACAGGCACTACTTAATTTGCTTCAAGATTTTATCGCAGGCTTGCATTAGTAATATCAGAGCAAAACAAAAGCAAATATATATTTATGTCTGTCTATTGTTCTGATGAAGTGAAAACGTAGTGAGCTACGTCAATCATTTGTCAAACACATCTTCCTAGTTTTATTTACCACTAAATATAATGAGTAAATATGTGATAATAAAACTCTTCTTTTTATACGGACATATACAATTTTTTCCCACAACTAAATACAGGTAATGATTTAGGAAGCTTTCAAAATGTCTTTTTACTGTCAATAAAACTAATTCTATTCCCATTTTCATGTTAAAAAAGGGCTTTACAAATGAAAATTCAAATTAAAATTCTGATTATAGTGTAGTGTGACAACACCTGTATTTATAATTTTACTGTCAGCTAGCTCGTAGTGTTTAACAATAGCTTGAAGCAGAAAAGTAATTGGAATTTGTCTGTAACATGCCAGATGACAACACTGGGCACTTTGCTGTGCTAAAGCAAATTCGGTTTGAAGACAAAATAACCTCAGAAAGATCGGACAGCACCCACCGCCATCCGAAAGGTTAAATAAAGCTCTCCTTACCCAGGGACAAAGTCTAGCTAGGGTAAACCAAGACAGCTGAGCAGTAGCTGCAGAAAGCAGGGCACCCCAGGAGCTGGCTGGCCTCTCGTGAGCAGGCATCTCTCAAATCCCTCCTGCAACAGTCACCTCCCTGCAGCTCTTGCAGAACGATGCATTACTGCAGCATCATCACAGGTATCATTCAGAAACACGGGAGAGAAAGGAAGCAAAGGACACCAGCTTGGCAAGAGGTGCTGGCACAAGTGCTGCAGCCCTGTGGACCTCTGTGGGAATAAAAAAGGGAGCCTACAACAAAAATGTGCAACGCCACTGTGAACACGGGAGTATCCTGTGTCCTGTGCTTTCGTATCTCCCACACACATGCACGTACTGACTGGTGCAGGCTGACAGGCCAGGTCAAAATTAGGACACAAACACATACGCTTCGAAAGAAAAAGGTAAGAAAGAAAAGGAAAAAAAAAAAAACCCAACGAAAAAACACCTTTTCAAGCTGAAGATTTCAAAACTTAAACACATGCCACTCTCCACACACAACTTGTCTTACTGAAGTCGACAAATTAAAAGCCCATGTTTTTCATTATGCTGAAGACAGAATAAAAATAAAGAAAAGGAAGCCACATAAGAAAGAAAAACAGAATGACAGTGATGTTTTAGTTTACACTAGATATGGCAACACATACAAACTGTCAAAACTATGGAGTGAAAAAAGCTGTTATCAAGCAACTGTCAAGAGAGTCCTCTGAGATTTGGAAATCTTGTGTTTATTGTAACTACTGCACATTACACAAAGAAAGAAACATCCCTCTTCTCACCATTGCTGCTAAATATCATGCAAGAGAACCCAGACTTCTCCTTCACTGTTTAATTTTTTTTTTTCCTGTGCAATTCTGTGCTTGACAGCACAGGGCCCCTCCTTTTTCAGGTTTTTATTGTTTGGTCAAAGTTCAGAGAGAAACTTGAGGTTATATAAAACATTATTTCATTTTCAAGAACTGTCAACACCCATTTTATGCTGTTAACTTGTTGTCCATCATTTAAGAGTAGAACTGTTGACACCAAAATACACAGAGTAAGAATTTCTCTCTTAAAACAAGTACATAGAAAGAGCAAAGATAATGGAAACAGCTATTTTACTAGACATACTAACAATTCTTTTTCATGTATTTTAACATAGTGACTAGAAATGACTCAGTTAACTGGCAGAGGGCTACAATATTCAAAGGTTTAGGCTGAATGTATTAATGCAGATTCTAAATTGCACTTTCTGATACAAGAAAACAACTACTCCTCAGAGAGAAGTCCCCAGTATCTACAGGGTTTCAATAGAGCCTTCAAAGTACTGTCTTGAGTGACAGCCTTCTATGATAATTTCTCAACCAGTAGCAACATTCCAACCATACTGATACCTGGTTAAAAACTTGTGATCAAAAACCACATTGCTTTTTGCTTATTACTCACTGTGAAATCACATTTATTATAATTTCTACACTTTAGGTTTATGTAAAAATCATCTTTATTCTGAATCACTGGTTTTACAGAACAAACATCTGATGAGGTGCCATGATTTAGCCTGAAGTTCCTGAGAAACAATGAAGCCTTGGATGTGTTTGACAATGCATGCTTTCATGGAATTTTGATTGCATCGGTTCTGGGGAGGGAATTGTCGAACCCAAAACCTCATTAAGGGAAGACTCAAATATTACTTGAGCACAAGAGCAAATGATCGGCTGCCCCTGTGAAGTCAAGGAGCCCACAGAGAGTACAGTAATTTTCAATGCCTCAAAAGTGACGTCTTGTCATTCTGAATTTGTTAGGGGTATCACATCATCTCTGTAGATCTTCATGTGAGCTGACTTCCTAGGACCGCGCACCAGCTCCTGCTGGAGTTACCCACGGTGGGCACCACTCTGCAGACAACAAACACCACCTGGGAATCGCTGCTCCTCATCCCTGAGCACAGAATCTGACACAGCCCCGCTGCTTCAACTCACTGGGACATCTTCACATTTTTGCATATATAGATTTTTTTCTTTTTAAGTCTTAAGAGTACTTCTTCAAAATGTCACGATATTTATGATCATTAGATGAGAATACTTGAACAAAAATTCAGCCTGACACATTACATTCCCCATAACTACCATGACCACTTAGGTATAATTTTATCTCCAAATATTGGTGAACTTCATATAACACCATGACTAACAGATTATCTCAACGTAAGACACAAAATAAAATGATTCAGAAACTTAACAATAATGAATCTTTCCCACAGAAAACCTGCACTGTTAGCTGCATTATTTCCTAGCTTTGACTCTCAAGTACTTCCTCCTCCTGGCTTTTAAGAGTTTTAAAGTACCATAACAATTACTGCATAAACAGCTGCAGCTATATGTCCATTTAACACAGCCTTTTGAAAAATATGTATTAATACCCTAATATAAGCTTACACACACGCTCACGCAAAACATAAGAAACAAAACAGCACTCTGATCCTCAGAAGTTTAATGACATGAAATAAAGCTATTTTCAAGACGGGCAGAATGGTAACACTGCATAGAGATGATCCATATGCTATAAGTCTATTCAAGTACTTACTGCTCCATAAATAGAAGCAGTTCTCGTCAGTGAACTGCAGCAAAAAAAGAAAGACTATGTGGAAGGTTTGGTGCAGAGCAAGGGTGAATTGTTGAACTGGTCCTGGGCTTCCACTGTAATTAGATTTGGGATTATTAAAGTTTGTAAGAAATAATGAAGTTAGCCTGACTCATCAAGGTCTTTTCATCTTATCCAGTCCACCAAACATCCTTTGAAAGTTCAAAAAAGCACTCTGAGAGCTGTGTTTTAAAAAAGTCAAGTCTGACTGAAAAGCTCATCTGCCAAATCCTCTCCTTACACACTTCTAAGGTTACGAGACAGAGGGGAAAAAAAAGGATGAGAGAAAAAGAGAGGGTCATAATAGCTGAAATTCAACACATTGAAGCTGGCATCATCAAAATAAAGAGCTCCTCCCATTAATCATGAAATTTAGAGTACTGGAAGATCGACCAGACCTATTTTACTGAACAGGAAAATTCAGTACCAGAATATTGTTAAATTGAGTTAGCATTACCAGTGGCAAAATATGCTCTATTTCCTATTATTTATGAAGCCCTGTTCTTTTCTTTCTTACCAATTACATTCCCTATCATTTCCAAAATATACAAACTCTTTTCAATCAACAGATTTCTTTATTACAGCGTACTGCATGCTTGTTACTGCCTCTTTTCTATATTGAACCCTTGATTGGACAGGCATTTCGAATTTAACATGGACTATGATTGCACACATCAAACAAATTAAACCTGCCAATCTCTTTTTGGAGGATATCCTTTATATATACTATCACTGAAGAGTACCCCAAGTATATTTGCTTAGAAGAAATGGGGAAAAAGGAAATATTATTACAGTGGATTCAGAAGACATTTATTTCCCCAAGATGTGTAACTGGCCCTGCGTCCTCTTTTTCCCATTTTCCAGTGAATTATTTTATAACAGAAAAACATACTTACTGAATTTCTCAGTGTCTGTTTCACAATCATCAGTCAGTTTTTCCTTTTGGAAAATAACTAATCATCTTGCAAAAATGAGATGGCAGTAAGAGATGAATGACCCAGGAGCTTTGAAACTGATTTTCCTTAGGTTAAGCAGTTGTAAACCCAGATAAAACAGTTCTTTGCAGAATAACAGAACTAAAATGCAAACCTGCTCAAAATGAGACTCAGCTTTGTAGAGCTTTTGACTCTGCAAGCAGGCAACCAGCAACAGGACGAAAGCAACGATCTTAAGCTGTAGCAGGGGAGGTTTAGGCTGGACATTAGGAGAAATTTCTTCCCAGAAAAGGTGATTAGACAGTGGAACAGGATGCCCAGGGACTTGGTGGAAGCACCATCCCTGGAGGTGTTTAAGAAACAATTGGACATGGCACTCAGTGCTACGGTTTAGTTGGCATGGTAGTGATTGGTCAAAGGTTGGACTTGATCCTCTTGGAGGTCTTTTCCAACTTTAATGATTCTATGACCCCACAAAGATGAAAATGCTGGAAATTATTTGCTTGAAAGAGGCAGTTCAGAGATGCATCGGTTTAAAATCAAGGTCAAGTGGGAACAAGTCGGAAAACAGAAAATCAAATAAACAGAAAGCCCCTGCAATATCAAAAACAGAACTGAGCAAAGTCAAGACAATCAAGACAAGTCAAGGAATGCACAAAACCCACAGATTAAATGAGAAGACGAATTAATTAAGATACCTGCTAGCAATGCCTAAAAGCATTCACAGTTCTATGCACTTATTAAAGCTTAATATAAATTTCTCTTCTGCAAATGCTCATGAAACTGACACATATGCTTATCTGGAAGACACTATCAGTTTCCTGCTTTATCTGAATCATCAGGGAAACATAAAAGTGACAGACTATTCATGCTGCTTCTAGAGCTGCTGAGCACTGAATCTTCATTCAGAAGATCAACGTGCTACACTCAGCTTTGCCACCATGCTGTAGCACCATAGAGGACCAGTTGCTGAATTCAGGCTTAATTTTTTTCTGTAGAATAGGCTGGATGGCACCTCCTCCTCAGACCTACTGCTTAAAGATTGCCTATTTGTGGTGCACCAGACCTCTAGACAGCAGCAGAGTACAAATAATAACTAGTGATGTGAAAACCATCTTCTGCGAAAAGAGGTAAACAATATACCACATTCCCAATTTTTGTTTCAGAGATGCCCCTGCTGGCATCGGTATTTTTGATGGCATAAAATATTCCTCTTCAACTGCTGAAGATGCTCAAGTCAGAGCTGCTGTAAATCAAGTGAGGCACTTCAAGAGTTTGACTATTATTTACATTTGGGCAATGTTTATCCTCATCAAAAGCTCGCAAGTCAAGGATGAAAGCTCTACTCTTGTTTCTCAGAGATGAAGGAGAGAATACAATGGAAGACCTGGATCTGGAAAATAAGAACTTGCATCTCTAATTAGAACAGGTATTAATCTTATTTTTGCTGAAACTGGTAAATTCAATTTTAATAGCAATAGTGCAGGTATCTAGCACATGATAGAAGTCACACGCACATTTCAAATGAGATGTGCAAAATGAAGATAAAACCAAAATCAAGATTAAAAAAAAGTCCAGATTTCTTAAAAGTCAAATTAGAAATCTTAAAATGAAATTTAATGAAGAATCTGCTGCTCTACCTTGCTTTCGCTTGACACAGAATTTACACCAACAATGTACTGAATGACCAGGTGTTGCTGTGAGGATCATCCAAAAGAAAAACTCAGAACAGTGAAGATTCATTGCAAAAACCTAAAAAGACATTTAAGCATTTAGCACTACCTCATTTAGTGAGTTACACATGGGTTTCTGCCTTCCATGGGCAGCTGCACAGAGGCTGAACACCATCAGCCACTCACACCAACAGGGCACTCACCTCCAGAAGAAGCCCACCACTCCTTCTGGCACAGCCTCCTCCACCACAGGCAGTAAACACAGTCCTTAAAGAGGGTACAGCCACACTGCAGAAGGCCTAACTTGCACACTCAAAAAGCGTGGCAGGAACACTCAGTCTGAGGGAAATTGAGATGTTAATGCTGAAAGTTCCCAATACCCACCTTTTACTACAATTACACCTTCAGTTATACACCCCTTTATGGACAGTGAAGCGGGCAGGATGCAGTAAGGCACGCACCATCAATGCCATCACTGACTGTATGGAGAGGAAGAACTGAAGGATTAAGATGAATGTAAAGGTCCAGTGAAGAAATAATTTGTTAGAGACCACCCTTTTAACTCAGTCTTGCTCTGCGGCTCGAAAGATGTAAACATGCTGTGCCAAGTGAAATTGTCTCCAATCATACAAATACAGCTTTTTTCATAAGACTAAACTGCAAAGGTCTTTTGACAATACCAGGTACTATTCACAGCTATAATGGTTTTTAGAACACATAATTCACTACACAATCACAGGTTCATGTGACTAAACACTCCACAATTTAGATGGTAGGAAATGAGCAGGAAAATGAACTTTGGAGTACATTCAGACAAATCTATTGCTCTGCAGATAACAGACCCCAGTGTCTTCTTAGCAATGCTTTGGATTTGTGACACTGAAGAAAACAGTATTTCTGTGTTTAATTGCAAACTTTATGTGAAGATAACAATTAGAACATCATCCTCACAGAAAACTAGTATTGCTGAAATGAAATTCATCTGAACAGAAGAGACACCAACATTATTTAAAAATCTACAAATATGCAGAACCATTGAATTTTGAAACAAACACTCCGGGCCAATGAAAAAGCCTCAGAATCAGTGCTGAGAACTGGCAAACATAGTTATTTAGATTTTAGTAAACATGGCATTAGTTTTATATTGGCAGCTGCTTCCCAAAATCCACATTAAGCCTCAAGAAATTCTAGGTATTCTACACAGGGATTCTCAGGTACTGTGCTTACACTATGTTAGTGAAAGTCCTATATTCAAAATTATCAGACACCTGAACCACAAATGTGAACCTCAGCTGGTCAGAAAAGACACAGACAGAGAGATGCATTCCATAAAGACAGTCAGCAGTATGAGGGATACTGATGAAAGTTTTGCTCAAGGCATTTAATATACACATTTAAAATGGACATAATTCCTTTGTCCTGAGAACAGCTTTCTGACACTGAGCTGGATAAAGAAGTCCTTTTTTATGTTAAGAAATAGCCTACACTACTGTACCAGCTAGTGCCTTTTGCCCATTATTAACTCTGTTTCTGCAAATGATTGTGAGTTCATCCAGCTCATCTTCTTGACCATTTTTTAACAAATCAAACTTTAAAATCAGAAAAACCCAAAACAAGATTGATAAGAAGCCAGTAGACAACATCTAGATGTGTCATATTATGTCACTGATACAATTTATTCTGAGAACAAATTTGTATGAAATAGCTAAGTAAAGATTTTGAGTGCAAAAAGACTTGAAGTCCGATGACAAAGTCTTAAGCTGTAAAATCTATGGAGACGATGGATAATCACAAAAACCCACTGTAGACACTCAAGTTATTCAGGAGAACTGGAAACATCTTGCAACTGCTGCTGTAGGGACCACACAAAGGCTACAGCTGCTTTGTACAAATATGTGAAAACATGTATAAGGTGAACTGTCTTTGCAAACCATTATTCTATAATAACCTCTCTCCGTTTTTATTTCTTGGTCGTGGGTCAGCTGGAGGAACAAAACTGAACATTTTTGAGAGTTTAACTGTTATCTTTTAGCCACAGAAGCCACTGCAGTGTCTTTTCTTCAGAAGGTATAAAAATATTTACCCAAACAAAAGAAAAATACTAACTAAAGCTGATTTTAAACTGTTGAGAGTCGGCATGAAACTGACTCTGACCAGGTTATCACAGGAAACATTTCCTTCAAATCCAGCTGGCTCCTGTAAATCCAAGGGCAAGCTAATGGGGTGGAACTCCAGCCTCACCAAGTGCTGGTGCCATCCACATCCAGACCCAGGGACTGATGCCTCCACTTTCCCCCAGATTAGCGGCAGCTATCTGGACACTGAGGTGTATCTACTGCTTTCCCAAAGGATTTCTAGAAAGATAAATAGTCATACACAGAATGACACAGCACTGTAAAATATTTTCAAAATGATGGAATAAGTAATTTTTTTCTGTGCATAGATTACATTAAAAGCCTATGCAACATTTTTCAAAAATAATACAAGAATCCCTGTTGAAAGCTACAGTGTAAATACTGTTCTTTTGCATTAAGCTATCCACAAACTGGAAAAAATTATTATGAAATGTGAATCTAACCACTTTGTGAACACCAAATATTCACAACGTTAACTTCCAGGACACTTACATCTTAGCAAGTACAGGGAAATTACAGATTTACTTTCAAAGATAAGGGCACAGAGAGGGATAGAGGGAGTTTGTGTAAAAATTTATTCTGTCAGTATTTCTATTGACTTTCAACTAGAAGATTCTATGCAGCTTCTCATACATTATAAGAAGGCGCCAGTTAATAAAAAGGAAGAAAAAGCTTTAAGAAGCATATTTTATTATTGTGAGCACGGCAGGAAAACTGTAATCTGACAAGCTGGCAGGAATCACTTTGTAACAAGGCACCGCCGTATCTACGTGCCCCATCCGCGGCAGCGTTCCAGGCCAGGCTGGATGGGGACCTGAGCAATCCGATGGAGGGGGTGAGCATCCCTGCCCATGCTGGGGGCTTGAAACCAGGTCATCTTTAGGGCCCCTTCCAGCCCAAGCCATTCTGTGACAATGTCTAATGTATGCTGCAGTGCCTCAGTATTTCAGAAAGGACAGCTCTGTGATCTACAGACACCAACTGAGCAACTGCATACAAATGTTTCAGTGCAGGAGCCTGAAGAGACCAGTAAGTACTGGGACAGTATCAGGACAGCCCATCGGTGAAATGATAACAATTTGATTTTTTTGCTCTCCGCCTTTAATGTGTATGCAACACCGTGGAACTTGCTTTCAGAAATCAGCTATCTAACACTTAACAAATTATGCACTGATGACCTTTGGAGATGCTAAAGGTGCAGTCACAATCATGCACTTTTAAAAAATCCTGCTTTTCACGATAATGGGTGAATGTACAAAATTAAATGAGGCTTGCAATATGATCAGCGTGGTTGGCTGCTTTAATACATTCCATTTCAATTTAAAATCACCACAAGCCAAGAGTGACGAATCTATTTGATCAGTTGTTCACAAAAAACATCGAAAAGAGATGTAAGCACACCTATCAACAGCTGGTAACATGGCCTGCTTTCAAAAGCAATTAATCAGTTTTTACAGAACCAGAAACTCTTAAAATATTCAAAATCAGTTAAAGCCACATACTGTTAGGAGAGTGGAAAGGAATTCTCCTAGTAAGAGCATCTTACATATCAAGTAATTGCTCAAACCCACAAAAGCCAGAGTATTCAAATAGAAAGGCCAAATCTCTAATTAAAAGGTGCAGTCATGTGGTCCACTAACAGCAATAACATATTGTAACTCCACTTCAAAGGTTTAACTGCTCTTTATGATGTTTTTCAACTGTATTTCAGATTTAACTGCGTTTTAGGACTTCTTGCTAATATTAAATATGCATATTTGGCTGCAATAGAATAAGTACACAAATTACTAATAACTTCGCATAAAGCCTGTCACATACAAAGAATACACACCTTCAAAAGCAGAACAAGCTCCCATGTAATTAAAAATACACAGATTCATTACTTCTCACTCAAAAAATACTGAGAACAGTGTTGTCTTCTCTATCACATCTATCATTGCTTGCCATGCTCTAACTTTGTGATTTTTGGTCCTGGAGGCCCCACAGATCTCTCTGGCTGAGAATTTTTTTCCAGAAGCTACTGAAACCCGTTCTGATTAATGAGACTGCAACTAACTCACAAATGGAGCAGCACCATACCAGACTGCATCCATTCAGTCATTAATTAGCATCTGCATGAGAGGAAATTTTTGAAAGAGTGTCAAATCCAGCAGAATTATCCCAAACACAGCTCCCATTGTAACAGGAGACAACTGGTAGACAAGCCTTTTCTGGAGAACGATGATCTTGTGTATCAGCACATCAGTGCCGTTGGAAGACTTGGAATTCAATTGCCATTTACTTACTCAAATCGTTACCATCACCAATTTGAGGAAATGACTTTCCATAACATCAGGCATAAGGGCAACATACACAAAAGTAAAACAAGATACCTGAAAGGAAATTGTTCTGTCAAAACCAGTCACTGAAACAGCAGAGATGACAACAGACTAAAGCATCTGCTGCTGGCACAGAAAATCAACTATAAACAAAAGAAAAACGCCATTTGTGATCTAGTTTTGGATTAAGCACGTGACTGAAATAAAACACCACATGAGACATTTAATCCAAAAAAGCTTTAAATACAAACAGAAAAATATATATTTAATAGACACTTGCCCAACTTATTAATGAATTTTTGTTCAATATTTGATAACAGCTAGTTTTTTTCTCAATTTAAGCTGTCGGCTGTAAGCTACATATCAACTTCATAACAGCACTTTTTTTGATCATGAGCTTTTGTAACATTCTCAAAGCTATGAGACATAACTCACCATCATTTTTCACCTTCATCTACCTTCCACACAGTATTTTACAGATTAGGAGGCAAAGAAGATCCCCAAAACACCAGAACAAAAGATTAAGATGAAAGTGCATCTCCTCTCTATCAGAAAGGGAACCTGTTATACTGAAACACCCTCCCATTTAATGAAATGCTGGCTCACCTTTAGAATAAATGCTTATCTGACTGTGAGGAGCAAGTCTGTAATTCTTAGTGATATATATAATTCCAGAAAAAAATCCCACAGATCATGGCTGCTTAGATACATTTCTGGGATTGGTGCTCAACACAGGATTTTTTCCAACTGTGTGCAGAGGAATCTTTCATCATCCTCTAGAAGAACATAATCAAATTATGCAGTAGTTGCTTGCAGGGAATCCGTATCTATAGATACATCTAGAGGTACCCAGCATCTGTGTATTAAAATGGAAGGAACTGCCAACATACTGTTCCTCCCAAATAGACCCATGCACTTTACAGAAATTAAGAAAAAAAGTTTGTTTCCTTTCCTTCTCAAACTTTAAATTTTCTCTTTTCATCCTGTCAGACTGGTCCTGCTGAGCATTATAGAGTCCAGCTCCTCAGAAAACAGCTCACTTTGTGAGTCACCGGTGCTAGAGTCACCTGATGTCCAGCAGCACCATGTTCTGGGACCTGGAATATCCAATTCCCTGATGGGTACAGATGTTGCTTTACAAACTCTGTAAGCTCCCAGTGCAAGGGATGGGCAAGAACCATCCCAGCACACATGGAGTGAGGAACATCTTTCCTCTGTCACACAACAGAGAGCGACCAGAGCTGAAATACTATCTCTTGTCGTGGTGCTGCACACCAAGTGGAACAAGTGGACACTTCCAGCTATGGTCATGTAAACAGGTATGAGATAAACCAGGGGAAATGAAATAATTTCTGGCAAATTTAAGTTACTGGTCCTTAATTTTATTAGACTTTATCAAAGATTAAGAGATTCAAGAAATAATTAGTCATTCACATAGAAAGGCAATAAATAACTCAAGTTTCACTGCTGGTTAAACTCATACCCTCTTCAGGAAAGCAACTTGGGCCAGCTTCTGAAAAGCAATCTTCTCACAAAGTAAAGGAGACAAACTACTCCCTGCCACCTTTACCTTGCAATGCTGGGGAAAAAGTAGTTGAGAAAATGAAGAATCACCACAGTCTAGCACTTGGGAACATCACCCCTGCTCTAACCTATTGTACAGTAACTTTAAGAAATGCATTATTCTGTTTTAACACATTGGCTAGTGTAAAAAGAAAATGAACACCAAACATTTTAATTTTTTCTTAAACAATTTTTCCTGCTTCTCTCTGTGCACTTCTCCCAAATCCTCCCAATTCTTCCCACGACACTGAAGTGGATAAAATACATACCTGCAGCTATTCTGATACAGTGATCAAAATTCTTTTCAAAGACCCCCACCCACACGATCTACCAGAGTCTGTGTCCTCGATCCTTCCAGAGCACATGAGATGAGCCGTTCTGAAACGGTGAGATCACAGGCTCCGCTGCCACTGATACATCAAGGACACAACAATATCCTCTGTCCCACTGATGCAACCAGCTCCACTACCAGGATGCCAGCAGGTTTTCTTTTCTTCCCGCTGCCCCCCGAGGGAAGCACTTCTGCTGATCAGCTCCTGTTTGTGAAGTCAGCAAAGCCGAGCAGGGAACACAGGAGATATGCACTCAGCAGAGCAATGGACGTGAAACAAGCAGGTTACTTGGGCACCACAACGTTAAGCACTTTCTGACAAAGACTGCATTAGCAGATGACAGGAGACCGAACACACTGCAAACAAAAAAAAAATGCTTTGTAGATTTTTCTGTCCCTGATGTTGCAGTTGATCTGGAAGAGAATGTGCAGAGTCCCTCAGGCAGAGAGAGCCTTTGATCTCATCGTACTAACTTGATACACTGTCCTAGGTTACAATGTAAAATGTGCCCAAAGTATGTATTCTATCACCATCTACATGAAATGTTGTTGTGCACCACTGTTTCCCGTGCCCCCTCCCTCCAGACTATCTTCTGTTAATGGCCCATCAATACCGTCCTGCATGACTCATAGATAACTCTCCCCAGGAGCTATCTCTGTTTAATAGGCAATCAAGGACCCATTGCAAAACTGATAAAATGATATCAGTCCATTGTGAGATGCTCCGCCCAGGGGGAGGAGCCAAGCATTCCCACCTGGATATAATCGGGGCCTTGGGACAGCACAGGCAGCCTTACCCACTGGACTCCCAGAGGACAAGAGCTACCAGACCTTTCTGCAAGAACACTGCTTCAACAAGACCACTTCATCTGGACTGCCACCACCACGGTTTCAGGTTGTATTCTGACTCTGTCAGTGATCTTTTGTACCATTGCATGTGTTTTATTTTATTTTACTTTTTTTTTTTTTTTCCTCTCCTATTAAATTGTTTTTTCTGACTTGGAGTCTCTCGCTGGTTTTGCCTTCAAGCCAGCACATATATTTTGGCGCCCAACGTGGGGCACGAGGTACTGAGAGAAGTCAGAATTACAATTTTGTAGTGAGGAAAAAAGAAACAGCTGTCCGCTATGATGCTCAACATGCTTTCATATATCTTATACCTAGCTCTCTACATTTTCCCGCACATGGGGCAGTATTTGCCGGTCTTAATGCTCATGTGTAGACCAGGGTATGGTACCAGAATTGCTGTATTGGTCTATTATGTTTATTGTATGATAACCTCTGAGGCAATGAGCATCATTCGGAATATATACTCTATTTTGTGTTCTTGTCCTGGTCCAGAATGCTACATCTGGGCTCTCAATAATCGCACCAAGCCCCTGTGGGGAGGGGTAAAGAATGATTTTTTCCAGTCTTTTAGGTATGGCACAGCAGTTTTCAAAAGTATTGAGTTCTCTCTAGGTGCCAAGGACAGCATAATATTGTTGTTAGTTCTGCTTTGCCTTCTCTGCACGGCCTGCACCATGCTCACCATGTTTAGAAATCAAACACTACATGGGGTGGTGCAGCATCTCCTTGAGGAGGAGGAAAAAAGAAACAAATGCAAAACAACGGCATCCGTGTCTACACAAACTGTCGTAGAGGAAACAGGAACCGCATCTATGCAGACTGTCACAGAAGAGAAAAGAACCAAAAACAAGGCAACAGTTTCTGCATCTACTCAGACCATCACAGAAGAGAAAGGAACCAAAACCAAAGCAACAGTTTCTGCATCTACTCAGACCATCACAGAGAAGAAAGGAACCAAAAACAAAGCAACAGTGTCAGTGTCTACACAAGCTGTCACAGAGGAGAAAGAAACCAAAGGTGCCATCAGCATCTCCACACAAACTGTCACCGAAGCAGAACAACCTAAACCAGTGGCAGTTGCCCCTGTTCAGAAGAAGAAATCAAAGAGCAAATCAGTCCGCATAATGACTGATGAGGATGTGGCAGGACCTTCACACTCAGCAGAAGAGACAGAGCCAGAGATCATCACCCGCTCTCTATCCCTGGGTGAACTGCGTGACCTGCGGAGGGAATTCACCCGCCAGACAAACGAGTCCATCCTGACCTGGCTGCTCCGCATCTGGGACGCTGCAGCCAATGACACCATTCTGGATGGAAGTGAGGCCAGGCAACTGGGATCGCTGTCTCGGGATGTGGTCATTGACCAGGGGATCGGGAGAACCCAACAAACTCTCAGCCTCTGGCGGCGACTGCTAACAAGTGTGAGGAACAGATACCTTTGTAAAGAAGACCTCCAGGTGCACCAAGGAAAATGGAGCACAATGGAACAAGGTACCCGATGCCTGAGGGAATTGGCTGTGCTGGAGATCATTTTCTCAGAAGACGAGAGATTTCCTAAAAGCCCAGATGATGTCCAGTGCACATCGCAGATGTGGTTGAGATTTGCACGGCTTGGACCAGAGATGTACTCCCGTTACCTGGCAACGCTGCAATGGAGGGAAGGTGAGGACAAGGTGGGCGTCTTGGTCAATAAACTAAGAATTTACGAGGATACTGTCACCGCCCCATTTCGTACCCATGTCTCATCCGTGGAAACAAGGCTGGCTGAGCAAGTCCGGAGCTTGATTGAAGAGGGCCATCAGAAACTAAAAAAGGAACTTAAGGAAGAAATTTACCACATCTCGCCAGAACCAACAAGAGTCTCTGCCATTAGGAGCAGGTACCCACCAGCCAGGGAGAGAGGATACACTCCACGGGGTAACCTCTGGTCTTTTCTTCGGGAACATGGAGAAGACATGAGGAATTGGGATGGAAAACCCACCTCCTCCTTAGCAGCCCGGGTACGTGAACTGAAGAGAGAGACACCTACCATGAAGAGCTCATCTAGAGCCAACACTGCTCCAGTCTCAAAGGCACAGAACCCCAGACAGTATAAGAAGAATGATATGACTGATCCACTTGAAGGGACCTCAGGAACATATTTACAGGAAGAAAGCAACGTGTACCATGACCAGGAATAGGGGGGCCCTGCCTCTAGCCAGGTAGAGGAAAGGGACAATCGGATCTATTGGACTGTGTGGATCCGATGGCCTGGCACATCTGACCCACAAAAATATACGGCTTTGGTTGACACTGGCGCCCAATGTACCCTGATGCCATCAAGGTATGTAGGAACAGAATCCATTTCTATTTCTGGAGTGACAGGAGGGTCCCAGCAGCTGACTGTATTGGAGGCCGAAGTGAGTTTAACCGGGAATGGGTGGCAAAAACACCCCATCGTGACTGGCCCAGAGGCCCCATGCATCCTTGGCATAGACTACCTCAGAAATGGATACTTCAAAGATCCAAAAGGATATCGCTGGGCTTTTGGGATAGCTGCTGTAGAGACAGAAGACATCAGACAACTGAGTACCTTGCCTGGTCTCTCAGATGACTCCTGTGCTGTGGGACTACTAAGAGTTGAAGAACAACAGGTACCAATCGCCACAACAACAGTACACCGACGGCAATACCGCACCGACAGAGACTCTGTGACTCCTATCCATGAGATGATTCGGAAACTGGAAAGCCAAGGGGTGGTCAGCAAGGCTCGTTCACCTTTCAACAGCCCTATATGGCCAGTGCGTAAGTCCAGTGGAGAATGGAGACTGACTGTGGATTACCGTGCTCTGAATGAAGTCACCCCACCACTAAGTGCTGCTGTGCCAGACATGTTGGAGCTTCAGTACGAGCTAGAGTCCAAGGCAGCAAAGTGGTATGCGACCATTGATATTGCCAATGCCTTTTTCTCCATTCCTTTGGCAGCAGAGTGCAGGGCCCAGTTTGCCTTCACCTGGAAGGGCGTACAGTACACCTGGAACCGACTGCCCCAGGGGTGGAAACACAGCCCCACCATCTGCCATGGACTGATCCAGACTGCACTGGAAAAAGGTGAGGCTCCTGAACATTTACAGTACATTGATGACATCATTGTATGGGGGAACACAGCAGGGGAAGTTTTTGAGAAAGGAGAAAAGATCATCCAGATTCTGCTGAAAGCTGGTTTTGCCATTAAGCGAAGTAAAGTGAAGGGACCGGCCCAAGAAATCCAGTTCCTGGGAGTAAAGTGGCAAGATGGACGGCGGCAGATTCCCACTGAGGTCATCAATAAGATCATCGCCATGTCCCCACCGACCAGCAAGAAGGAGACACAAGCTTTCCTAGGCGCCATAGGTTTCTGGAGGATGCACATTCCTGAGTACAGCCAGATTGTGAGCCCTCTCTACCTGGTCACCCGCAAGAAGAACGATTTCCACTGGGGCCCTGAACAGCAGCAAGCCTTTGCCCAGATCAAGCAGGAGATCGCTCATGCGGTAGCCCTTGGCCCAGTGAGGACGGGACCAGAGGTGAAGAACGTGCTCTACTCAGCAGCCGGGAACAATGGCCTGTCTTGGAGTCTTTGGCAGAAGGTGCCTGGGGAGACTCGGGGCCGACCACTGGGATTCTGGAGCCGAAGCTACAGAGGATCTGAAGCCAACTACACTCCCACAGAGAAGGAAATCTTAGCCGCCTATGAAGGACTTCAAGCTGCCTCAGAAGTAATTGGCACTGAAACACAGCTGCTTTTGGCACCTCGACTACCAGTGCTGGGATGGATGTTCAAGGGAAAGGTTCCTTCCACGCATCATGCCACTGACACCACATGGAGCAAATGGATTGCCCTCATCACACAGCGCGCCCGTATTGGAAACCCGAATCGCCCTGGGATTCTGGAAATTATAACTAACTGGCCTGAAGGTGAGACTTTTGGATTATCTTTTGAAGAAGAGGAAGAACAAGTGACACGTGCCGAGGAAGCCCCACCGTATAACGAGCTACCGGAGACTGAAAGACAATATGCCCTTTTCACTGACGGTTCCTGTCGAATTATAGGTGCTAACCGGAAATGGAAGGCTGCAGTATGGAGCCCCACACGACGAGTTGCACAAGCTACTGAAGGACAAGGTGGATCAAGTCAAATTGCAGAACTTAAAGCCATCCAGTTAGCTTTAGATATTGCCGAACGAGAGAAGTGGCCAAGACTCTATCTCTACACCGACTCGTGGATGGTAGCTAATGCTCTGTGGGGATGGCTGAACCGCTGGAAAAAGGCCAATTGGCAGCGCAGAGGGAAACCCATCTGGGCTGCTGAGATTTGGCAAGACATCGCCGCCCGAGTAGAGAAGCTGACCGTTAAGGTTCGACACGTGGACGCACATGTGTCCAAGAGTCAGGCTAATGAAGAGCATCACAACAACGAGCAGGTGGACAAAGCCGCCAAGGTGAAAGTATCACAGGTGGATCTAGACTGGCAACACAAGGGAGAAGTATTCTTAGCCCGTTGGGCCCATGATGCGTCTGGTCATCAGGGGAGAGATGCAACATACCGATGGGCCCGTGACCGAGGGGTGGACCTTACTATGGACAACATCTCACAGGTCATCCACAACTGTGAGACCTGCGCTGCAATCAAACAGGCCAAGCGGGTAAAGCCTCTGTGGTACGGTGGACGATGGTTGAAGTACAGGTATGGGGAGGCCTGGCAGATTGACTACATCACCCTTCCCCAAACCCGCCAAGGCAAGCGCTATGTGCTAACTATGGTGGAAGCCACCACTGGATGGTTGGAGACCTACCCTGTACCTCATGCTACTGCTCGGAATACTATCTTAGGCCTTGAAAAGCAGGTCTTGTGGAGACATGGCACTCCTGAGAGAATCGAGTCAGACAATGGGACCCATTTCAAGAACGGCCTTATAAACACCTGGGCTAGAGAACATGGCATTGAATGGATATATCACATCCCTTATCATGCACCAGCTGCTGGGAAAGTTGAACGGTGCAATGGGTTACTTAAGACTACCCTGAAGGCGCTTGGTGGGGGGACTTTCAAAAATTGGGAACTGAACTTAGCAAAGGCCACCTGGATGGTCAACACTCGAGGGTCAATCAATCGAGCTGGTCCTGCCCAGTCTGAACCCTTGCACACAGTGGATGGAGATAAAGTCCCTGTGGTACACATGAAAGGCATCTTAGGAAAAACTGTTTGGATTAATCCCACATCAAGCAAAGGCAGACCCATCCGTGGGATTGTTTTTGCTCAAGGACCTGGTTCCACTTGGTGGGTAATGCAAAAAGATGGGGAAACCCGTTGTGTACCACAGGGAGACCTAATTTTAAGTGAGAACTGAGTGTAGGGTTTCATTCTGTATATGTGTATATTTATCTATCTAGCTGTAAGAATGTATTAATTTAGGTATAATGTAGATGGTCATAGAATAAGGGGTGGATTATGTCCTAGGTTACAATGTAAAATGTGCCCAAAGTATGTATTCTATCACCATCTACATGAAATGTTGTTGTGCACCACTGTTTCCCGTGCCCCCTCCCTCCAGACTATCTTCTGTTAATGGCCCATCAATACCGTCCTGCATGACTCATAGATAACTCTCCCCAGGAGCTATCTCTGTTTAATAGGCAATCAAGGACCCATTGCAAAACTGATAAAATGATATCAGTCCATTGTGAGATGCTCCGCCCAGGGGGAGGAGCCAAGCATTCCCACCTGGATATAATCGGGGCCTTGGGACAGCACAGGCAGCCTTACCCACTGGACTCCCAGAGGACAAGAGCTACCAGACCTTTCTGCAAGAACACTGCTTCAACAAGACCACTTCATCTGGACTGCCACCACCACGGTTTCAGGTTGTATTCTGACTCTGTCAGTGATCTTTTGTACCATTGCATGTGTTTTATTTTATTTTACTTTTTTTTTTTTTTTTCCTCTCCTATTAAATTGTTTTTTCTGACTTGGAGTCTCTCGCTGGTTTTGCCTTCAAGCCAGCACATACACTTACAAAGCTGTGAGTGCCTTTTGTCTTCTGCCCTCCCGAAAGAGCGTCTACAAGTAAAATAATGGATTATCTGAGGCTGCTCTGCTATAAGAAAATATATTTTAAAGGCCCTTCTAAAGTCAACTTTGTAAATGTATACTTTCCTTTTCCATGCTTGACATTCAAGCAGAAGGAGGAAAGATTATGTGCTATGATCTGTAGAATATTAAACTCCTCCCCGTGATAACTTTGTCTGGAGTTATCAAAATC
The DNA here is from genome assembly GCF_015227805.2 of Hirundo rustica. NCBI lineage: Eukaryota > Metazoa > Chordata > Aves > Passeriformes > Hirundinidae > Hirundo > Hirundo rustica. The sequence goes on along the minus strand of NC_053451.1, from coordinate 106,064,573 downwards.
CCTGTATTTACTGAATATGAAAAAGCAGAGGTTGATGGAGCTGGCTTTTAACTGCTAGAATCCTTCGTGGGTAAAAAATAGCCATTAATAAATAACAACTGTTCACCTTGAAGACTGCAAATTAAATTTCAAATGACTCAATACAAGAAGTTTTGTCTCTAGATTTGTCCCTTCAAAAAACAGTCCCAGTGTAGAACTACAACCTCTGCTTCTCTACAAATAACCACAAAACAACAGCCTGCTCCTGTGACAGAAGCCAGAACTCCATTCTGAAAGTGATTTTTACCCAGCTGGTTTGCAGACCTCAAGACAGGCTTTTCTACAGGAGTGATGGATGTTGCAGAGTTTTGCCTCCTCATGATGAGATGCCCTCCCCAGAGTCTATACAATTAGCTATGCACACTTTAAAAATAGGTTATTCTGGGATGCAGAAATTATGTATTTCAGAACACACTTTTCTCACTTGTTTTAGCCAACAGAGGATGTAACTGGAGAAGGATAAAGCGAACTACTTTCATGTTACTTTTTATTTTTTGGTGAAAAACCTCGAGGTGACTGGAGTGCTGTACACATCAATTGGTAACATTTGACATCTAACACGGTAACATGTCCTCGGTAAAATTTTTCCAGTAATCCTGCTGTGTAGATCTAAACTAGTCACCACCCTGGATCTCCTTTATAACCAGCAAAACAAGGCGGCATTTCTCATGTGTGATCCACACCAGCCTAGTACAGATGAGATCAGCTGAGCCATGTCCTAGAACTGCCTAATTCTCCCCAAAATATAAAGGACCACAGCTTGATAAACTCACATACAAATGCTTGAACTTTGAGACCTTAAAGCCAGCAGTGATGAAATGCACTCCCTTTGCAGAGAATATTCTCCACTCGTGATATTTGGTGTGAAATGCCTGCTTTGCTTTACCGATACAGAAAGAGAACAGCAAAGCCCCATCCCACACAATATTTACAGTATTTCCTCTTGGCTAGGCACACTTGAGGACACAAAGTACCCGTGTAGTTGGAAAATTTTAAATGTAAAAAATTATGTGTAAGTTCAACAGTAGTTTTTTTCTTGAGTGCTGTTTGTAGTTCTCAGTTTGAAAAGAACGAAATTTTTAAAATCTAAGTATATATACCAACTTGAATTAAGCTAAGAACACGGTTTATCATAATAATGGCCTTCAAAAATGTGCTATTCAACAGAAATACTGGCCTACTCCAAACACTTCAAAAATATCAGCTTGCAAGTGTTGAAGAAACTTCCCGAGAAGGATGTACTCCATCTGTAAAAGTGCTGATTTCTGCAAAGAGAGATTTCCTCCCAAATCATATTTTATGTTTAGAGAACAGTAAAATCCCCCTTCCTTGACACATACTTCTCCAGAGCCCTCACTGTACATATCGAGAACAAGATGACACAAAATTACATTTTCAAGCCAACCCAAGTCTAGAATTCTTTTAGAGAGGATTAATGCCAGTTTAAGGCTGTGCCCACAATTATGCAACAGTTTTCAGTAATACATACAGAGAGATCTTATTTAACAACTCCCTAATTGAGAGAAACTCCTCACAGGATAATAATTGTAATGAAATCGAGTTTAGGGAGCTCCTACTGGAAACACAGGACCTAATTTTAAACACACTGGATTCAAACAACCCATAAAAATAAAGGCTACATTTTGCAATGAACTATTTGACTGTCCAGCCAAACTGCAAATTAGTTTCATTTACTGTCGCCTCTACAAAATCCTTCAACATTTCTGTTTCTTAGAGCTCTGAGCCGCACTTTCCATACTGAGAATTTTGGGATTGTTTTTTGTCAAATTAAATTCACACATCTTTTCTGTTCTTTTATGTCTTTATTCTTATTTTGCACAAATGCTCTTTCCTCACGTAGTTCAGAACAAGCATTTCTCATTTCCTTTACAAAATACAACCTCTTTAACAAAAAATTCCACATGAATCCCTGTGGCAACCTACTAAAACGTTACCTTAGTATTAATATTTTGTTGTGCCCTTAATTACAGTACCCACACAGTGCCATGGATTTGGACAGGACAACTGGAAGTTCTTTACCTGTCTCTTAAGAATCAAAGACCAAATGAATAACCCATAGCCCTTTCCTTCCCCATGAGAGAGAAGTTTACTTTATAATCACTATGCTACAAAAAATCCTCAACAACTCAAATCCACTCAAACTGAAACATAATTTTTGAAGCATAATGCTGCACCACCAATATTATTTCTACAGTCAAGGTACAGGCACATGGACAAGTAACTGCTTTGTTTCAACCTGAGCCTCCAGGACCCACTTTTGCCTGTGGTAATCTGTGGTTATATCCTACCCTTCTTTCTTTTATCCTCATGAAACTTCAGCGAAGTCTTCCTTTCACATCTATTTTTTGGTAAAGGATGGTGACCCAAGAGCAGCCAAAGGCTTTCACGACAGTAAAGCACCAGCACCTCAATGCCTGGAAGGACAAGGGTCTAAAACATGCAGCAGGTGACAATGGATGCTCATGGTAGCAGGAAACTGAAAGCTGTTTCTGAAGAATCTCTGAACGGTCTTTATTAAGTAAAAAAAGTGTGAAGATGAGGGCTCCTAAAAGCCCAGCGTACCTATCACTTCTCAGGAATCTATCCAGATGATCCTATCTCCCCTTTAAAAAGCCATTAATAGAACTGGAAGAAGGAAAACCAGAACACACTAAAGGGAACTTACAGGAAAAATGAAGAGACACTATTTACCAGAGCATGTAGTGCCAGGACAAGGGGAAATAGGTTCAAACTCAGAGGGCAGGCTTAGAATAGATTTTAGGAAGAAATTCTTCACTTTGAGGTTGGTGAGGCACTGGCACAGGTTGCCCAGAGAAGCTGGGGATGCCCCATCCCTGGAAATGTTCAAGGCCAGCCTTCCTTCTAGTGGAAGGTTCCCTGCCCATGGCAGTGAGGCTGGAGCTAGGTGATCTTCAACGTCCCTTCCAACCCAAACCATTCTATGATTCCATGCTGGAAGAGATGAGCAAACCCAGGACCTACACGAGCAGGAGAGTGTTTTTTTGCCAGGGCTGCAGAGATGCCTGGAAATGCAGAAGCATTGAGAGCAGCAGCCAGGCACATCAGAGCTGCTCCAAAACCCACAGACACCGCAGGCAAAAGTGGGTCCTGGAGGCTCAGGTAGAAACAAAGCATATTTGTTGCCCCTATGGGTCAGAGCAGCATTATTAGTCACTTGCAGGACAGAGAACACATGTATGCATCAAAAATTGCTAGTGTTAAATGCCTTAATAGAACAAAATTTACATTTTTTGGGAATTTGGTAGCAAATACTGACATGCTCCTATGTTAATAGACTAAATACTGAAATAAAATGTATGTTTTGTCTAAATAGGAGCTCCTGACTAAATACTTCTCTTGTTCAACATTTGCCAGAACAACAAAATAAGACCAAAAGGAAGCAAAGTCTTCAGATTGTATTCAAAATTTCAAAAAGGCATGGACACTTCATTGCAATTTCTGAATTTTATGAGAGTTCCTGTTTTTTTGGAAAATCTGAAAAATATTTTTAAGTTGTGTCCAGGTCACCTTTATGGCTGCTTCCATCACTGTGGTACCTGAAATAGAGCTTAAACTGGGAAACAGCTGATAAATCTTTGGAGAACAGAAATGGAAAAAAATAGAAAGAGTGGTTTTAAACTTGCATCCAGACTTTCAGAAACTAATCCTTCATATTAGAACCTCTGTTTCTTTCTCTTTTTTGTTAGACTGTGTCATGAGAAGGGCAACAAAGCTGGTGAAGGATCTGGTACAGGACTCCTCACCAGGAGCAGCTGGGGGAGCTGGGGGTGCTGAGCCTGGAGAAAAGGAGGCTCAGGGGAGACTTCACTGCTCTCTCCAGCTCCCTGACAGAAGGCTGTAGCCAGCTGAGGGTTGGCCTCTTCTCCCAGGTAAGCAGAGACAGGACAAGGGGAAAAGGCCTCAAGTTGCACCAGGGGAGGTTCAAGTTGAATGGTTAGGAAAAATTTCTTCACTGGAATGGGATGTCCAAGGATGTGGTGGAGTCACCATCCCCAGGAGTGCTCAAAAAAACATGGCACTTGTTTCCAAACAAGAAGCTACACTTACATCTCTTAAATTAAGTAATACTCAAAATAACTGAATTACATCACAAGTTATTGTGCCATTGCATTCACAATAACCAGTTTCAAACCCATTAATTCCTGTACAATACAAAATTTAAAGTATGAAATATTCCACATCATGTTCCTGGTTGCTATAGTTTAAAATTACACTTCAAAAACATGGCAGTTAATGCTCTTTCTAAGAATGTTAACTATATTGGTTTTGGTCACTCACCACTATTTTTCACTAAGTATGTTTTAAACTACAGGCTCAGTTCTAATTAAAAAAAAAAAAAAATCTCTTTAATGCTTTTTTGCTCTCTGCCATGCCTAGGTAACAGAATCTCAAATTAAAGTATTAATTTGACAAATGTGCTGCTGTTAGTTTATGGAACATACATCAACACATTAGAAATATAAAACAATACCATAACTAGCTAAATATTTTAATTCCAAGTCTGTAAAATTCTATTAATGTCAAATATTATTTGTTTTTATAATATAAATAAACTAGCTTAGGCTGTCACTCACTTCTTTTTATTCATTTTTTGTTTTGTCTTACTGCATGCATCTCTCACAAAGTGAAAAATGTCTATTTAAGGATAAGTGGAAATACTACAGTACGTAACATTTTCATGTCAAAACAATTACATTATTATATTCTGAGTTAAATAATATAAGTTAGGAAAACATTTTGATATGCATTTAACAGTTGTAATCCTTGCAGGATCAAATCAACTTATTCCAAACCTATTTCTGCCTGATAAAAGCAAAGAGCTCCTTGTACCCATCTTGGTCCCCTCCCAGAAGAAAAACAAGCCACGACAGAAGAACACACTTGTGTAATTTTTTTTTTTTGAAGGCTGAACCACGTTTTGGCCTGTCACAGATGACTAATCTGTTCTCAAAAGCCAATCACATTGGACTGAAACATGAAATTTGGTAGTTGGATTGTTAGAATGAGATCAACCTCAAAATAACTACAGAGGTCACAGAACGAGTGGGGCTTTGCTTAGAGAGGGACTCGAAAACTGCAAGTAGAGGCTCTGCCCAGGAGACAGAGAGGTATTTGTTTTCTGGAATATGTACTCCAAACACTGTCTTGTGCATTCCTTATTTTCAAGGCAGCAACACCCATGGCTTCAAGGGCTCAATTGCCCCTGCTCCAATGGGGCAATACTTCAATGGGATCAGTTGATACCACCACAATTTTCTGATGCAGAGATGGCAAAAATGTAATACTCCTTTATAGAAGGCATTATTTTTTATTTAAATAAGATTTAAGCTACACTTAGACACTTCTTTGTCTTGTGCTGCATTTTTATACATATATCATGCACCATTTTTGTGTCCCCTATGGAATAAAACAAAAAATTTCCATTTTGCTATTCTCTACATGGCTTACTGGTCCCTAATAAAAAGAAGAGATTCTCTCTACCATTTTTTAGAGAAGACAGCAAAACTACATTTTCATAATGTATTTGATAGAATTCCTTTGTTTGTTGAGGATACAGAAAGATATTTCAAAAGAAATGTCTCCCATGTAGTTATTATACGTCAGTGAGTATAATAATTAAAATAATTTTATTTGCAGCAATAATTTAAATCTTGGAGATTAAATAAGGCTCCTGCTTTCACAAATAATGACTCCATGTGTTTCTTTTAATGGTCAATATAACTTAAATGGGTTTGGAGACAGTTTCTCTTCAGGACTCATACACTTAGGAGATGTGAGTTGGGGCAATTACATTTAACATCAAGAAGATGACATATTCACATCAACTGCAAACCCAGGCCAAGTTTGGGAGCTAAGAATAGCTTTCAGCAAGTATACAATAAAACAGTTGCTTTATGTAATAAGCACAGAAAAATTACACTCTGATACACGTGCAACACAGTATTAAGCCTTGAGGTGCTCCAAAGAAATTTCAGTATTTCAGCGCCCTCCTTTCTTCATGTTTCTTTTTCATCATTTCCCTTCTGACATAGATTACAATTTTCTTCCTTTTTATTAGTATCACAACTAGTGACAATTTTCTAAAAATTATCCCTTTCATATTAATTCTGCTTTCTCTTACTGAAATTATATTTCTTCTTGGTGATTTTAATACTGTGACATAATAAAGATATGCTTGCTGTCAATAATGCATGTGAGAGAAAGCTTTGTATCTCTGATGCCATTTTGATACATCACAGTGTTACAGAATGAAAAAAGACCACCAAATCTAACACTTCACTGTGCTTTTTTCATTCAAACTACGAAAGGTAGCACATGATTTATTTAACATATAAAGAATATAGTTACTATCTTCTTTTAATACACCACCAGGAGAAAAGAATCATTGATTGTCCTGAACATTTTACTCTTCTCTAACATGCAGTAAACTATTTCTTGTTTCAAGCTGCACGATTAGACAATTTTATAATCAAGAATATGCAATAGTAACAACATATGTGCAATAAAACAACATACAGATGTAAGTGCATATCAGTACAGGAAAACATATTTTCTAAAAGCAGTTTTTTGCAACAAAAGAAATCTTTGGACCACGAGAAATCAGCAGCATTCCCTTTATTTTCTGTGGAGTCAAGCTTTCACTCCACCTATGCATGGCCATAAACAAACTTTCTCAAATATCTTTATACCTGACACCAGACTCCCCCAACAACACAATGTCACAAAGGTGTTCACTCAAACCACGCAACTTTCTGGATGTTCGGCTACAGAATCTTTAAATTTAAAGACACGAGGTATCAACGGCAAAAAATTAAGAGGCTCGAAATCTGCAGGCAACACAGTTGAGTTCTCCAACCTCATATTGAGGCAAGTCATAATTAAAGTCCTGGAAGCCCTTCCACAACCCTGTCAAACTGCACTGCCCATGAGGAAGAGGAAAAATGAGTGCTGGTGTGAAGTACAACACTGCAACACCATCTTCAGTAGGTCACTGGTCTTTTAAATAATCTCTAGTGAACAAATAAGATTTCAGAAAGTTTTTAGTAGATAATTACACTTCCTGATTTTGTAATTAGTGGAACTACATGTAATTACATAATAATTATGACGGTAATTACGTAATTAAGATGTATAATTATGTAGTAAAAAACATTATGGAAATAAAAGCCATCAACTGTATAAGCACAATACATTTTTAAAAATAAATTCTGTATCATCTGTTTAAAGCTACCATTTTCCTCAAAATATCAAAGTGATTATAAGCCATCACTGGCAAGTTCTAAAATACATTTCTTATGAGACTTAAAAATCATACAGATAATTGTATCTTTTTAAAAATCTCTTTAAGCCTTAGCTTTACATTATCTTTCTGATGTCTAGGCAGACATATACTGAATGCACTTTACAGAGTTAAATTGTTTACATTTTTATTTCCAATTTCTGCTAAAATAATTTTTTGTAGAAGTTACATTGATGTCAGAATTCTGGTATCTAAAACACAGGAATTTATAACTTTTTTTTTTAGTACCATCAGATCCATAAAACTTTTGAGTCTTCTAAAAGGAAAAACATGCTAGTCTTGCACTTTTCTCTATAGAAAAGAGTAAACTGCTGTAAGAAGCTGTAGTCACAAAAACACCATCATTTCTGACTTGCAGTGAACAACAGCAGAGCTGACCTCCATCAAAAAAAAACCAAAAAACAACCAAACCCCAAACTTTACTAAGGAGATGAAACCAGAAAGACAGAGGTCTCTATAATAAAAATGTCAGCGTTTCAGACAGAAAAGAAACAGCGAAGAAAAATCTGTTTTAGAAGTATTTTCTGTTTAGAGAAACTCACAAGAGTCTCAAAGGAGGAGAGAGATGACACCACTGCATGGATTAGAGATAAGAAGTTGAACTATTGAACTATTCATAGTTCAGTAGGAAAAAAATCCTGAGGTGCAAATGAGAAGATATTCCTGTTCACTTTTTTCTACATACAAAAAACCCCCATGGTCAAATAACCATTCTGATTTAGGAGGAGTCAGAAATTAGCTATGCCACTACACCATCCCCTCTGCAGCATCAATACAATGTGCGAGGAAAAAAAGTCTTCATTAATCAAAACTCCTTTTGTAGTGGTCTGAGCCACAGTAAATGCACTCCTCTCACGCCACAGATTTTCCACATTGTAGACACAACTGCTTTTACTCATTATTTCTATTTATTTCCCTCACAGGTAGAGAAAATAACTCCAAGAGAGGTGTACCAACCCATTATATTTTGTGCTCAGAGAAAGGGTTATAGAAATGTACAGTGTTAATGTGGCTTATTTAGATTTTGTAGGTTTAACAAAAAGACAACATGAACAGAAACAGAATGGAAGAAACATTACCCTTCAGGCCTTAAAAATGTCCAATACCAATAAAAAAGACATGATCATTAGAGGAGGATAACCTAAGATTTAAGGATCATCTAAATGCCCATATATTACATCAAAAGGCTCAAAAAACCCACTGCAAATAGTTTTCTGTAGGTTTTCCTTTCAAAAAGTTAGATTTAAAAATACTCATGAAATAGTGACTCAAATTTAAAAAAGAAGTTCACAAGTCTTTCTCTTCAAAACAACAGATTAAGGAAAAATGTGAACAAGTGCTTTTGAAGAAAGACTCAGATTAAATTCTTGAAAATTATTATTTTACAGTCTCTTCAAAACAACATGATTGGAAGACAAAGTACTTGACAGCAAATGTGCAGAGGAGCTTTTGTTTGCTTGGATGTGGTGATCACTACAGTGAACTGAAGTCTTAGTGATGGTGTCTGGAGATGTGATGCCATCAGAAATGTTTTGTTTATTGAACTGTTCCTTCTGAAAAGAGACAGGCCAGGTTTCAGCTGCTGCCATCTTACAAATAAATGCACATACAGATACACCCAGGTAATTTATACCATCTCTCCTTATCGTCCACTGTAATGCACATGTAGAAAACTGTAGCCCCTTTCTTAACTACTGCACCAAATGCTTTGCTATAGTCTTCTGTCTGTATATTGATAAAAATGCGGCAAATTGTTCTGATTTACAAAAAGCCTTCCATTAAAAAAAAAAAAGGATCACTTCAGTCTGCTACTTGACACACCAAGTTATGAACACACTGAGGAAAAACACTCAACACTGAACTGACATGATTCACACAAATACTCAGAGCTGATTTTTTTACATCTAGGTCTAACAGCCCAGAAGAGTTTTTTTTTTCCCAATGTAATTTTTCAGTTTATTCATCCATAACGTAAACTACGGATTTTTGATGTTTGCATGGAAGGGTGGAGTGAGGTGCACACAAACAGCTGTAATAAAAGCATGAAAACATCCTTTGAATATGCATTTGGTTTTACAAAACCGCAGCCTGTAAGTATATGATCAAAACAATCACATTCTATTTCCACAAAGTGACATATACTTCCAAGATGTAGGTCTCCCTACTACACAGGAATATTTAACTGCTTTTCCCAAAGTTATCTTCCTCCCATCCTCATTTTCTTCTGCTTATCCATTAAGAGGATATGCTGACTCTTTCAGAATCAAACCTCCACAGGTTGTTGAATATATTCTGGGAAAGAATCCACCAGAGCAGCTTTGCAATTTCTGTCTCTGAAACAGTTAAATGTCTTGCAAACAACATTTGTGACCTTCCCTTTCAGAGAAATGGGACAGTCAAAGGGCAGTAGTTTCTAGCCCCTTTCTACAGTATGGAACAACAACAACAAAAATTCCTATGAGCAGGATCCTATTTCTCCAAAAAGATCACAACACCACCAACAGCCTCAGTGATACTAATGCATTGTGGATAAATAGATTGCAGCATCCTTATCTTCTATTTGATGTCAGATGATGTCAGGGGAAACTAAACTGGAGACATCTGTGCAAGGCACAGTAGTTGTAGTGACTTCATGGGGGCTCCATTTCTCTTCACTTTCAGAGGGTTTCATTCTACTGTAGTAGATGCAAAATGAAAGCAGTAATATCTTTGAATATTTAACAATACCAATGTTTGAATGGAGTAATGAGATAAAGATTACTACACTCCATTTTGGTCTCTTGATGATCTAGGCATAAAAATACATTGGTTTCCATCCTGAAGTTAAGGCACACAGAGTAAGCAGGCTCCTGTATGTGAGCCTCAAATGTCCAAAATCACCGATAGTTGGCCTATCCTTTTTCATCTATATAAACAGAAGATGCTACTACCTTGCTACTTTTTCTGCTTTCTACTGCTCTGCTTGCTCACCTAAGTAGCAATGTCTGATTAAACCCACAGCCCAGCTTCAAAAAATTGCCAGAAAGTGCTGAAAACTTGCTGAGTATGTTGCTACTCACAATAGAGCATTTTTCCCCTTTTCAGATTAAAAAAATAATTGAGAACAAACAGCCCTTCTAGTATTACTGGTATCTTAAATTAGGGGTTTGGGCATAGCAATATTAAAAATTAAACTGGTTTTTAACCTAATACTAATTGTGCAATAGTTCCTAATTTAGAAAGACAGCCCAGAATTTTCAGAATTTCAGTTTTTGTAGTATGACGACTAAGAACCTTGCACTGTATCACAATGTTAACCTATTAAATTGTATCATCATAACAGACCTTAAACTTCCAGATGAAAGGAAATATCAGTTTGGAGGATAAACACTAGTATCAATAATAGGACAAAATATCCATAACTATATAATCCAAATATTTCTGGGTGCTATAATTGACAGCTAACTACCAGTCACTGAAACAAGAAAACATCACATAGACCAGTCAGTTTATTCTTGATTCTTACAGGAAAAAGATGGAACAATAACTATCTAATGATTATAGTAGATCCCCAAAAAACCCATGAGTGAACAATGTTGTAATTGCCAGACTGGTATAAACAAGCAGAAGAAGAGTCTGCAAAGCATATTAATTAATCCTTTTGCTGTATTCCTCTGTGGTAGGCCTGACCTACTGAAAGTCTATAAAAAATGGAAAAAAAAAATAAAATCCAACAACCAAACACACAGAGAAGTGGGAAACTCTCCTGCTGTTCCTCCACAAAACAGGTTGGTAGTTGAAAGAGACTTAGAAGAGCATGGCATGTTTTAAATAAGTGAAACTCTCTAAGGGAATAGTGTATCACCCATCTGCACAGAATAAGCTTCAGAAAGCAAAGTTCACCTCAGATATCAAGACCAGTTCTCTACCATAAGTACAGTGAGATCAAACACCAAAAGAAACTGTTTGTACAACTTGCCAAGTTGTAAAAGCTGCACTGCCAGAGGATTTTCAAATTGAGCCCATCTGTAAAAAGTAGGCTGTGGTATTGATCCTCTAGCAGGGAAAGGAAGCAGCTTGGATACCTTTTTGAACTCCCACTGATTTCACGATTATTATTTTAGATTCCATTTCAATAAATAGTATGGGCCTTCAGTATAAATAGCTGAACAAACAAAACCTGCTCTGTAATTAAGAATCTGTATTTTGAAGAGGCAAGAACAGAAAATGCAAGTGAACTAGTAGCAAAATCTCAAGGTTCTGAATGAGACAAGATATGAATTCTTTTGAACTACAGTGGAAAATAGATTTATATCTTTAATCTCTAGCCATCAAAACTTTCTTCTTTTTATAGAGGAACATTCCAAGGCAAACAACAACTAAAGCTGCTAAAAGGAATAAACAGAACCTACAAAAAAAGAAGAAATGGAGTTTAAAAATTCAGGGAAAATGGCAATAAGAGGTAGAAACAGCAAAAGTCTATGCAGTTTGGGCTTCAAGAAACAATGACCCAAAACAAAGCAAAAGAATCTCCCCAAACCAAAATCAAAACGACAGTCAAGCAGTGGTTTAGTCACATACAAAGAGGAGACTGAAAATACCAATGACATACAAAATCTACATTTAATTTTTGGATCATTTTTGATAAAGGCACTGCTCATAGATCAAAGACAAAATGGCTTGTGAATGATGGCATGGAAAAAAAATCTTTTTTGTTACAAGGGAAAATAAACACTAGCTTCATGTTATAAGTGGGAGTCCACTAGATTTCCATTTCAGAGCTACAGAAAAAATGGTACATGAAAATTATTTAATCCTACGCAGTTTAACATGAAGTGTATCACTAAAATATATTACTAGAAGACAGAGGACACTGTTATCTATAAAATAAAAAGGTGGCACAAATAGCCATGGATAGTTATTGTCAAATTCTGCATATACTGTAGAAAGATAGCTTCCTCCCAAAAGTGATCTTAAAAATGGGACAGAATTATACACAGTTTTACCATGCCCACATAGCCAATTGCTTTGAAGAGAATCAACTGTCAAAGGAAAATTAAGAGATTTAATTTATCTGGCCTTGACTCCTGCTACAACACCAAGATCGAAATCACTGGCTCGCTGAAAAAGATAATATAATAATTTTCAAACAGCTACAAAAAAGAGAAAAATACACCATGCTGAAAGGTTAACTGTCCAAGAGAAAAAAAGTCCTGCTAGGATTCTTACAATTCCTTAAGAATTACTCTGAAAACTAATTTTATTGAACTTAGCGGTCAGGGTCCAAGAAATATTTTCCCATTAAAACAGAAGGTGGTAAATTATGTGAATTCAGAAGCCGCCATACTATTTTTCCAGAGAGAATTTATTAACCTTGAAGTCTAATATTACAAATGAGATTAAGCAGTCAAAAATTAATGAAACCAGGAAAATTAAGTAAAACAACTGGCATGAACTTGAGATATGAATAAGCCCATGATTCTGAAATGACAGGAAGAAAAGAAAACCTCTGAAACCTCAGGATTTCTATCATTACTTCACTACAAGTTAATGATATGAACAGTTATGAGCAGGACGTAGGTGGCTCAAGAAAGCACCAGAGAAGAAATTCCAGCACATATATAGACCCAGTGTACAAGACACTGGAGAAATACTATCTAAATACGATGTAATTTCCAGTTTTTCATACTCCAAAGATTAAGTCAGCCTAGAAAAGACTGCACACAAAGGTGCTAACAGGAAAAATCATACAGCAGAGACCAATTCTTCTTAAAGAAAGCTAAGAGTGTCTCTGCCTTAGTTGCAAAACTAAACAGAGATGTCATCACTGTTTCCAAAAGCCTAGCAGAGAACATCAGGGAAGTAAAACAAATAGACATTTAGTGAACGGCCATAAAATAGCCACAAACAAGTTAGAACACGAAAATTAAAGTGAATTTTTAGTCATCACAGATCAATAGGCTGAAACACACTTTGGAACTGCAGCAAAAGGAGAACCACCACTCACAGGTTTCCAAATGACGTTCCTGAAACTTGCAGTCCTGAAAAATGCAGTGGAATGCTGTAGCAGGGGACTGGATGTGATCACCCATGAAGTGTTTTCTACTCTTATACCCTTCTATTAGGTGTGAGATCTACACACAGCTACTGCTTTCAGCCAGTAGCATCCAGTCCATAACATTCCTTCAGTACTCCTCCAGAGATGTATTAGACTGACACATTAGGCTACACACTGTGACTTCTTTGGATGTACAAGGCCAGTGTGAAATGCAAGCATCAGAGTGAGCCCGTTGCCTTAGAGTGATTAGGAAAGGAAATGAGAACCACTGCAAGAAGAAACATAAGTACTACAGGCTTACCTGAGCAGTTTTTAGCTAAGAGGTTACACTCTCTTCATTTCCACACGTGGCTTAGCAAAGTAACATTTAGAAAGACTGAGTTTTATTTAATCTCTTATCACTACCAAGTAACTTAACTGCAGATGCAGGGCAGGGGTGGGGATGATTTTGACAGCAGAGCAGCCATCAGAACACAGACAGTCCCCACAGCAGCACCTTTTCCTCACAGGCAGAGGACAAAGCCAAGTGTTCTCTGTGGACAATACGTTTCAGTGGTGGGACCCAAACATGTCTTTTTTCAGAATTCCAAGCATTAGCACGCTCTCAGAAATATTCTTCTGTCAGCTTGAAAATCACTTAGCAGCACAAAACCCATTGGTCCATCACAGCTTAGAAAGGTTTTAGTTCAGAAATGTTTAAGGTAATTTGGAGAAGACAAAAAAATCTTCCTAAAAGCAGGTTTATCTGTATCAGGCTAATCTGTATTTACTTAAGAGAGGTTTGTAGACAATTAGCATTACTGCTTTTCTTGTGCCCTCTTTTTTCTCCCTGATAAAAAGTGTCTCTCTTCAGTACTAACAGTTGAATGTAAGTTTTAATTATGTACATATTTTAATTAATCTATTTACTGAAGCTAACATGTTCTTAAAGAAAAGAGATTTCTCTAAGGTTGCAACATTCAAGAAAAGCACATTTTTCAAAACACAGTCACTTGGATAGAAGAAAGGGGGCATATGATATATTCTTAAAGTGGTGAACGCTGACTGAACACATTCGCCTTTACAGGGGATTCCTAAATTCATACTTTCTTCTATTTTCTGTTTTAGATTACAGTCTCATAGTTCAGAGTTGAAGAGGGTCTAGCATGCAAATTGCTACTAAACCACAGTTAATTAATGAAAAAATTAAACATACCTCTATCTTCCTCAGTAACCACTTTATCCATCGCGTAGTCCACATCAAAAATGTATCGGTAGAAGCAGAGCTGAGTGTACAGGGCCTTATCAGAATACTGGAATGGAAGAAGACAGCAATTAAAAACCCAGCTCAAAAGTGTCTCTTGCACGCATTTCTACATCCACTATTAAAAAAAGTGATTATTTCTATTTGGTTTTCTTCCAACAGTTTATATGTTCTATTCATGTCAGCTTTTGGAATTATTATTAGTATTATGCTACAAAATATCCTTACTACACGTCTACCCTTTTCCTCACAATTTACACCGAGTACTTATATGAATCAACTAAACTTAAAAGTTCTTACAGAAACTTAATTGCATTTGTCTGTTCTTATAGATACATGTATCACAATGATGCCTTAGCATCACTGATGCCTTAGAAAATGAAAGTCATAAGAATGTCGAGACAAAAGAATAATTTTGGTGATTTAGTATATTTTACAATACAATGAACTAAGAAAAAATAATTAATGTCTA
>NC_053451.1:106036940-106046940 GCF_015227805.2 Hirundo rustica | reverse complement strand
ACACAGCAGGAAACCAATGGTGTCTTAACAGAACTGGTGAATTACGGACACCAGAAAAGCAAATTTTCCCATGACTTAGCATAAAGCGCTCAGTCATGAAAAGAAAATTATCTTGCTCAGCTACCACACACACCAGACAATGTCCACCAGGGCATACCTAAGGAAACATACCTAAGGAGACTTCCCAGGAGCTCCTGAAGGACTGCGGTGCCTCCACACAAGGCCAAGTCCACCCTGTTCGAACACAATGTCTGCTCAGCATTTGCCCTGTCCCTGCAGCTGCTGGTGTTCAAACAAGGCAGTGGACTGAAGGGTAGCACCACCTCTTCTCCTGCCCCACAAATGCCTAAAAACTCAGCTCTGGAGCAAGGTCCCCTTGTACTCTCACTCCAGCCATACCAGACAGCTCCCTCTGTCCGTAGCAGCGTAGTCAAGGAGTTAGGATTTTTCTAGAGGAAAGCGACCCTTCTGTAACAAGATGTGAGAACTGAAAATGGTTTTCTTAGCCTGGAAAGAGAGAGTAAAAAAATAGCCAGTGTCCACCTTTCCTCCTCTTTTTCAGAAATGCAAAAGCTCAACTTTTGGAAAGTAAGGGGCCCTGGAAAGACTTAACCACTGGCAGCCATCTCCCTACCCTAAACACAGTGCCTGAGGAGAAATCAAGATGTACAATCTCTCACCAGCTTTTCTGCTATTTAAGAAAGTTTGGTGGCAGCTGCATTAAGGTGTTGAAATTAGAAGGCGTCTCCCTCCATAGTGGTTAGTTTAAATTACATTCCAAGGAACTTCAGCTGGGATGCCTCACTGTCCTTCCTCCTGTTAAGAGGGCACCCAAGTGGGAAACACACCAGCCTTTAAAACCCATTCAGTACTGAAGGGCAGCACAGCAACCTAGAGAAATAAGGTAAGAAAGGAAATCAGATAAGGGAAGAAATCAGGAAAAGAAAGAGGGAAATACAGAAGGAAAAGTTATTGGAAACTCGAAACAGCAAGGCAACAGAAGACTGAACTTGGGACTCCAGTCCTGATGTTTTAGTCATCTGGATGTACTGTCATTACCTGCATGAAACATCACTGTCAATTCCTGCATTAACCAAATACATGGTTGGTGGTCAATGCTTCTTCAAAACTCTTTACTCATATTCCTCTGCAGTCTTTAATTTACTCTCTGGCATCTCCCAAATTCTTATACTTCTCTATAGTCCCACCACACTCATAACCCTGTAAGTCTTTTCTGCATCCTCACTTTTTCTGCCCTTTTGTTTACTTCTGCACCTGACTCTCTCCCATTTCTTCAACCCCCCTCCATGGTGTTTTGTTGTTTACTGTTGTAAACAACACCTATGGTTTTAAGGATGATAAAGGCAAATGGAAATTAAATAAAATCCACCAAAAAAAAAAAAGTCACCCATTTAGTTTGCTAACTCTAATAGACTGCTTTGCAAAAGAGATAATTCCCACAGGCTACAGAAGTTATTTGTATTACTTCAATTAATTATAATACAAAACAGTGGCACCACTTCATTAATCAGCTGCTTGAGAGAGTTACTTTTGTGAAAAGCCTTTTCAATAATTTTGATTAAAAAGAATAGTGGCTCTTACTACTGTGATATGATTCAGTATGTCCATCAAACAAATCCTTAATATTTTAAAAACAGGAAAGAAATAAAAGGAAGCAGAAAAGAAGTCTCTTGGCAGAAAAATGTGTCTTAGGGACCCTTTCAAGGCTCAGATGTAATGGAGCTAAGCATACAGGAAATACTTCAGTGCTTTGAGAGGCATTTCCTCCCCTCCCCCCTTTAGAAAGATGCAGTAATTAAAACCTAATTATTATCTTCATTTTAAACAAAACCTAAAGTGAATACCAATTAATAACAACATACTAATGAGCATCTGCTGTGATGAAATTGAATATGAATGTGCTGCAAATTTCGGGTAATTTATTTTTTCGGGGAAGCGCCACTGGTCTCAATCTACTGCTGGAAGATTCTATAGACTGTACACATCTTCCATCATGTCTCTTATGTGCGGCAACTTTTTATTTTCAAAAAAAAAAAAAGGACATACTTAACTTTGTGGATGTTTATACATCCAAATGCTATCCATGCTACAATGATTTCAAGGCAATACACTAGTGTGTCATGTTTTACACACCTCACATATTCTTGTAGCAAACCCAGGGCCGTTGCATCGCACACAACCCCTATTCACCAGCGGATTCCGAAGGCAGACACTCCTGCATGACAAGAGCTCACAAAGTGTGAATTCATGTTACACTAAACACACAGAATGTGTGTGCTCCTTGCCTCATGCTGATGTATATCAAAGTCTGGTCTTTTTGTGCACCACAAACCTGGATAAAACACAGTGCTGGTCTACATCAAATAAGCTGAAATAAAGTGCACACCACTTTCTCGCAATCCCATTAAAAACAAAAGACATTTGCTCACCATCTTTCCTGATAGAAGCCTTGGAAATAAAGTAAATAGAGAGGGGTTGTGTGTATGTGGTTTCCTTCTTAACCCTCCAAACTGTCCACCTGTTCAATTAATTTGGTTGTGGTTTTTTTTTTTTTTGTGATTTTGACTCACAAAGTCCATTAAAGCAGTAAAAGAAAACTGAAACAGGCATAGTAGGATTTAGATGTGATGAAATTTCCCCTAGCAGTTATGCTAACCTGGACTGTATGACAAAAGGAGAGATCCTTACATGTACATGCAGGAGTCAATGAAAAGGAAAAAAAGCCCAATAGAAGACTGGACACACTTGCACATTATGGGACTTTTTTTTCTTTCCATTAAGTAATTTAAATGAAAAGAGCTTTTCCTGTCCTGTCTAGCAATTAATGAGAACATTAAAAGCCCTGCGCCTCTTCCTTGGAGAGACATTGCTTTTTAAACAAAAAGACTGCGTGTCATCTATGTTTAACACTCAGTTTCTCATTTTAATGGGACACAACCCTCTCCCCTGATCCTGGTCTTGTGTGTGTGCACTACAGCTCATCTGAGCATGCAGTAAACCACACTCAACTCACTAATCCAGCCAAAATTACTCAACTCTTTTCTAATCTGGCAGAAAACTAGCCCAAAATTCAGCTGCCTGAGTGGTCAACGGCTGGCACAAGGTGAAACAGAAAACTGCATGGTAGTTGGTGTGAACAAGCCAAAATAGCTGCTGCTATTAAGGGAAGACAGGATGTTTCCTGCTTTTAGTTTTGGGCTTGAGTTCTCCCTTGCACCCAGCACTCAAACGCATCTGAGCAGCACAATTATCACACCTGGAAGTGAAACACAAGTCTTAAGTAAGAATCACTCTTTTTCTGATGCATGGGAATCACTTGCCTCGCATACCTTCAGTATACACTTGTCACTGCAAATGTTCTTCACTTGGAAATTTTCAGCATCAATATGTTTATGACTGATTTTTGATATTACTAATATTTAATACAATTATACACAAGACAAGCACATAAAACTTGTGACTGAGTCTTTAACAAGACCAGACACTATCTGCTCTGAGGTATCTTTTTTGGTAAGAACATTATAACAGCAATTAATGACTAACAGCAGTGACTAATTGTTGGATGAAATTCTGAGCGGCCTGGTTTAGTGAAAGGCATCCTTACTTAAGGGAGAGGGGTTGACACTGGATGATCTTTCTGGATGTTGTTTTAAAGGCTCTGAACATACACAAAAGACACACAGTGGCCAACCACTGACTTACACCTGTAATTTTAAGTTTCTGGTCAAAAGATAATTGTCATTATTAATGACAGTGCAATAGGAGAAAAAGGTACAACAGTTGGGTGTGTCAAATAATTCAAGGGTTTGCATTCTAAATCAGATGAACAAAATACAGTTTTTAGAATTAACTTCATCTATAATCTGCCTCATGGATCTGGAGAGCCTCTAGAATATTCATATTCTCCCTCTAAAAGCGGTATCATTGTATAACAGGAATTTGCAGACTAATCAGTCTGAATATCCATCCTACACTGATGTACTTCCGGACAGAGATTGTACAGAAATTCTCAAAACGATCATCTACAGCAGAAAGGTTAAGGTTTGATGATTTCCATGCCAAACCAAACAAATGAGCTTTACTGGACATCAAATGAAAGACAGGTATGGCTCTGGAACCAGACTGACCCAGCAGACCATACAAGCAAAACTATAAATTCAACCCGATGCATGGAACCGGAGACTCTGGAGAATTGCCACATGATCCCAAAATCAACTGTATTTTAAGAGCTTCTCATCAAGAATATTTGCACATTTCAAATAAATTTCTGCTTGAAATAACAAGCATAGAGATGTTATCCCAAAACATATCTTCCCCTTGGTATACAAGACAAATGTAATTTTAAAACCCCCCATGTATAGAATTTTAAGGGAAAAACCTCAAGCATTTTCATAGTAAGTCATTCATTTATGGATTTCTGGAATTACCTAACCCATGATAATTTGGGTTAAAAAGAAATTAATAAAAAAGGCTTGGTGAAACATAATTGAAAACCACCGCTTGTAAAGCATTGTCATTTTGCTCTGGAGATAAAGCAGCATGGCCAAGTATTCCCCAGCTATCTTAAGTGTTACAGAACATGCTAGCACAGCTTCAGAGCTCTGTCTCATTCTAGAGAATTGATGGATCTACTCACTGAAGAGCACCCACTTGCAGTTAACCACAGGTCATCTACTTATTCAAAAGAGAAAAAATAAACACATGTAAGACCTCTCATTGCTGAACAGAATTCTTTTAATTTTCAAGTAATTTCATGTGTTTCCATAAAACACTGTAAAATCATACTGCTCTAAAAACAATAGCTGAATTGTAAATAGCCAGGAAACTTCCCTCAAAAAAGATGTGCTACTACAATTGAAAGAATCAAACAATTAGGACTCTGCTGAGCTGAAATCTGCATACAAAGCTCTGGTGTACTCACGGAGAACGTAGCACAATCCCTTGCTCAGCACCCACACTTCTCACAGCCGGAAAACAAATCAAGTGAGATCCAACCCAGAAGATTATATGAAAACAACTTAAGGGGAGTAAATTCTGCCTGTAGGGAAGGAATCTACATAAGTTACCTCCCAGACCAGAACCACAAATCAAGCATCCATCAGCCAATCCCATGGCAAAGAGAGAGGCCATTACTAGAGGTCTCCTGGAGGCCTCTAGTAGGTACAGAGCTGCTTTTTGCCATTTTATGCAATCTCCTGACATGTTCACAAATGCTTGTGTATTGCCAAGGATGAGTAAAATACTCCTCACTATCTTATCTGAGGCACATTTTGAGTCTTCTGTCTGCTTGTAAAAATAGAGGATGCTACTCCTACGGGTAACAATGGAAAAAGCTGGTGGAACAATCCTGCCCTCACAGTCTAGGCTGTAGTAGAAGTACTAGGTTACAATCTTTATATACATTAGTTTAATCTAGCTCAGTACTTGAAACCTTATTTTTATTTACTTCTTTTAGAAATAAAGTTCTTCCTCACTGATGGATACACTTTACACAAACATTTGGCACTTGTCAGCTATCCACTGATAAGTGCAATCTGTGTAAGCAACTTGCCTTATCTATTTTTATCTGAATTATAATTTTGTTAAGAAATGGGTAATGTTTCACTTATTTTCCACATAATAATTTATTAATATTTGTGAAAGCCTTTTTTAACAGAATCTTGATTATCATTCAACAAGCACAAGTACATCATTTAAAAATGGTTTATTATTAAATAAACAACACCATAAATAGGCTAGATACACAAGCAAATAAGCTTGTCTAAATATGTTTTAGATGTAAAAAAAGCACGTGAAAACAAAAAAAGGTATCACAGCAAAGGAACTAAAAATACCGCTTTGGATTACAGTATTCCTGTTTTGCAAGACTTCAGGAGTCGACTCCCTGAATTCTACGTATTAGTAAAGAGAGTAAAAAGATTGAAAAGACAGGTTTTCACCTTCAACTCCTAGTTTCTCATTTTTTAACAAACTATTATTTGAGCTCAAATAGTTAAATAACCTGAAGCAAGGTTTATTCTGAAGTCTCTGGAGCACCTCCATAGACTTTAATAGAATGGCTCTCTACTAAATGCTAAAGAAATGTTACACAGATGACAAAGTACAGGAGAGCATCTTTTCTACTAAGATCACTTGTGCATAAAGACACATCTCAGTGACTTATGAGACAACTTTATCAGCTACCCAAGAGTCAAAATCAATGATGACACCTTAGATACCAGACAACTTCACTAAGATTCCAGCTACACCTTCCACATGTAGTCAGTGTGATGGAGGATTTATCCCCACACACTTTCCTTTCCAGGTAAAATACATGTTATTTTCAATCTCTTTCTCCATAACCCAAAATTGATTGCTCAGCACCATAATTAGCAGTGCATGAACTAATTATGATGTATTTTAGTTTTTAACGTAAACCTCTCTACACAAATCTCTGACACTGCCTACCAGTCCAACGAGGTTCTGAGTGACACAAGTTTCACCAGACAATGCATGTTTAAAACTGATTGTCACCACATAAAGTTTTTAGACCGTTTTGAAAAAAAGCCATAGATTCTGTCCTATTCCTTCAATTGGCAAATCCAAACATTAAGAGAAAGACACCAATCCTAAGATTACCCACCAGGAAAAAGCCTAAATCTACCTAAGAACAAGGCAAGAATTAAAAACTTTTAGGTTTTTGTCAGTCAACAGGGTGTGTTTGTGTTCCAGGATAAAAAGTGTAGTCAATTAAGTTTGGAGTTTTTATGCCCTAGATGTACACACCTATCTGAACAGAACTATCTGGCTCTATTAGGAGTTCTGAATGTTCACATTCAACAAGTGAAGAAATCTTAAATTTAATCTTCCAAACTTTACAACAAACTCCTAAAAATAATAGGAAAACTGCATGCTTTTTCTCAGCCACAGTGCCAAAACACTAAAGCAGGTCAAGTATTCATTTAAAAATGAACTATGTTATTTTACGAAATACAAATTTTATTATTTTGCCAAAATGCAAAGGAAGACAGAAAGTAGTTTGTGTGGTTCCAAACTGGCAAAGCAAGAGGTCTCATGAAAACAGGGCTTCCAGGCAAAAGTTTGTAGGCAGCTCAGGAGCAGTGTCCAAGGGAGCATGAGCCTCACAGGAAAACCATTCATCTACTTTGCAGCATTTCTGAGTAAATTGTACAAGCTGGAAAAGGAATGTGGTATAGTTATTATTAGACTTAGTACCTCCAAGTGCAGGGGATATTTTGTCTCCAGGACAGAAGAAATGCAGCTGGCTATGACTATAGATATAGAACACCCCAGTGAAAAATTTCCTCTAGCACCAGTCTGCTGGTCTGAGTAACACTTTTTTTCATGATTAGAAGAATTTTCTCATTAGACTACTCTTTGTTTTAGAGCAGCAGTCTAACAATTTAAAACTAATAGCATTTCATTAGAAAGTTACTTCAACTTTCTGATGATAGCAACTAAAATTTTCCTAAGAAGTTCAACATATCTGACAAGGAATTGTATCAAATGCTTCAAATATTGGACTCCATCCCACAAGAGAAGTTAAAACATCTAACCAAGAAAATACAACATCTGAACATGTGTAACATCCTGAAACTTGAGAAGCTTTAATGAGAAGCACAATACAAGATAAACATTCTTACTATAAAAAAAAATCCTAAGAGTTAAGAAGTCTTACCAGCAACTTTTCCCTCCATTCTCGTGATCAGACAGAACATACAGGTACTTGCAGTACAAAGCTATACAAACATTCAAGTGTGTTCCAATGGTGAGAATCCATAACAGATAAATTGAGAAAGAAAAGAGTACGGCCCCAAAATATACAAAGTCAAGCAGCTCCCTCACAGGACTTCCTCCCCTCTTTCCCAAGCCTGTGGCTGTGGCTACAGCTCTGCTCTAACAGGACAACCCAGAAAATGCTTGTAAAAACACTTGCTAAAACTGGACAACTCAAATAAAACTGTTGTACTGCTCTCCAAAGTGGTCATTCGCCCTGAAGGAGGTGAACTTCAGGTATAACACTCCTAATAAAGGGAGGTGGTTATCTACCAAAATTCTGTAGACAAAAGGAGAACCTGCAGACTTTGTGAACATATTGCCAACACTGGCATCGGAATAAACATCACCACCATTTACCTACATACTCACACAAGAAGCAGCCCAATCACAACAGAATGAATGTTAATTCTTCTAGCAACTTATAAAACTATTTGTAAAGATTCACTCCTCCTCATCTAAATAACTTACCTGCATTCACAATCTCTGCACACTGAATTTCATCCTCTGAGCAACCACCTTTTTTTTTAATCAGATACCAAACAGGCCCATCTTGAGACTGCACAGTGATGTTTCTCTGCCTCTTTTTGAATACACAATTTTAGATGCCAGCTAAATCTGCCTTGTGAAAGAATAAAAGTAGAGAGAAGCTAAATTTCAGTAACCCTAAAAAGCAGCTAAGCAGGATGCCTGCCATGATATGCAGTTTAGAGAAATTCATAACTGATCCAGCAGAATAAAAGCATTACTAGGCATGATGCTGGCTCTCCCTGGAGCTTCTCCTTCACACATCTCTTACAGTGTTGATGCTGTAGCAGGGACTTTCTAGTGAACTCGTGTTGCTGCCATCACAGTACTCAGTGCACAGCCATTTTGGCCATTTCACTCTCAAATGCATCTCCAAATCTCTCTCATTAAAAAAAGAAGAGTCTTATACCCTATAAAAAGCTTGTACAAGGCAAAACACAATGAATCTCACAGGGAATATAAATCATGAATAATTAAGACATTTAAATTGTTAAGCTAGTAAAGTCGTATTTCTGAGATTTTAAATACAGCCAAATGGAAAAAATCAGTACCCCTACTGAAATTTACGACCAGGGAAAATACTCATACATGCATGCAATAAAAATGTCAATCATGTAATTTTAAATTACAGTAAGGCTGGTAGAAAAAATGACCTTATCCTTTAGAGTACCATGCAGCACCTCAGTGCCCAAATTACAGGGAATAAAAAGATGAACAAGGAAGAGGACATTCCATTTCAGTAGAGAAAGAACAGACTACCCAGAGCAGCTGTTCTCAAAAGATTTAGTAACAATCCTTTAAAAAAGTAAATTGAAAAATGTATTTAGAAAAAGTAAACTGAAAAACTTCTGGCCTAGAAAAAGTTAGATTGCCTAATTAGCCACCTTTATATGCTAGACAGAACCACAGGAACACCTAATAAAACACACTTACTGCAAATCATTGCTATTGTTTCTACACTCTTATAACTTTATCCTTACAAAATGATGATTTTAACATTGTTATTCTTAAATCTTACATAATTAAAAGCTCACTCCAATTCTGCACAGCAAGGCAGCTGATTTCTACAGCTACGGCACTCTGACACACAACAGCAACCTGCTCGTGTTGAGGCCAGCCCATAACACACATCAAGGCAGGTGAGAGTGCACCTGAATCAATACCTAAAGAATTCTTCAGAAATACCACAATTTACCTTCAGCTCACCACAGGGGAAGTCTTTAGGACTTTTCAGCTTCCTGATAAAACCAAGACTGTTGTTAGTAAGGAAGCATAGACGTCAAGTACAATATAGCCAAATACAGGCAGTTGGGTAAGTTTAGTATTACCCTCAATCTTACAGCTTTTACATCAGACACTTTTTTTCACTGTCTTTTCATTACAGCCTTTCATCTTTATTCACCAAATTTATATATCCCATTTAATTTTATCTTCATCCCACTGTATAATTCTGCAATGGAAATTGTCTCTTGAAAGGATGTCATCTTTAATACATTGTTTCTTCACAAGGCTTCAAGACTGTATTATTTATACAGTTGTTAGGTCATCAATAATTTTTTGTTCAGTGATACACTGAATGTATTCAGTCCACAACTGTCAATTCTCTTGTTAAGATTTACACAACTACAAGCGAAAACTGCAAGATCAAATTTTTTAAAATTTTTTTTTTCAAAAG